>NW_027508852.1:0-15000 GCF_051911475.1 Siphateles boraxobius
TATAAACATATTTTAAAGATAAAAACCCTTAAAGGTTGTATCAGCGATTTCAGGCCCAAACAAAAATTATCACATTCATCTAATCTTTCCTAACGATCCGCTAGCTGCCCGCCCCATAAGCAGGCTGTCAAAAAACCGCGTCTCTGTAGGCAGCCTAGGCTCTGAGATCTGCACACAAAAACAAATGGGTACAACCACCACTCAAAATCAAAATAAACAGTGTTCTAACCAATCACCGACAGGGGCGGGTGTTGTTTGTTTTTGCGCTCGTGCACGGCGCCTGCACGCGAAGTCGGAGCTGAAGAATAAGCCAGCGTCTATCAACCCATGGAAGAGGCAATCCCCAAGAAGAGAAGGAGGATTAGGGCGAGGGAATCCCGTCGTTTTTCGTCTAAGAAACGAATAATAATTGGGAAGGCTTTTGAACGGTGGAGAGAACTCAAAGAATTAAACAATTTTAAATCGGACGCCGAGGTTGCACTGTTTCTTCTGGACAGGTGAGTAGCTTCTAGTGCTGACTGTTTTGTATGTGAACTGTGTGTGAAAATATAATTATTTTAAAAAAATATGAGTGAAGCTGGACTAAACTTGGATAGCTCTAGCGAATATCAGATTGTAGGGATTTAGTGTGTGAGTTGCGTTTGTTAATGTGTCTACTTTGATGTGTAGCCATAACATTGTACTATTAGCAATACCACTAGCCTACGTTCAGGACTAACGTTAGCCAAATAACAATAATAAGCTGTTATAATATTATTCCAGATAGTTGTTGTTACCATGAGTTTTCCCCATAACGTTAGATCTGTAGCTATATGACTGATTCTGGTATGTTTTATCATACTGCTGCTTCCAGTGAAGCACCAGCAAAACTAGCTGTATGATATGACATCGCTCGACTGCAGATTTTATATACATCATTATACTTTGTAATCCAAAGCAGCCAAGTTCACATTTTAGTTTTATTGTTTTATTTATTTTATTTTTGCGATTACTTTTGGTGATCTAATGTTTGATTGCCTCAGCTATCAGAAAGACCTGATGACCTCCACACCCCATCACAACTGTCAAGCATTGTCTCTTCATCTGTAAGGTGGGGCAGTCTGTCATTTATTCCTCTTGACTTGTGTTTGAACAAAGCAGCACATTTGTAAGATATAATATGA
This sequence comes from Siphateles boraxobius, assembly GCF_051911475.1. Lineage (NCBI taxonomy): Eukaryota > Metazoa > Chordata > Actinopteri > Cypriniformes > Leuciscidae > Siphateles > Siphateles boraxobius. The sequence continues at coordinate 1,164 of NW_027508852.1, forward strand.
AATTTTATATTTATTTATTTAAATTTTGTATGTGATGGTTGGTGTAGTGATTACTTCCCCATTGAAGGAGTGGAAGAGCTGGACAGGAGTACTTTGTCTGCAATGGAAGAAGGCAGGTATGTGTACAACTACATGAATTCCGATTGCATTGATTGTAAACATAGCACGTAAACATACCGACCAGGACATGCACAAAAATTGATAAAAACAAAAAGCTGCCTTGTGGTGCATCCAAGCCATTTGAGGTTGTCGTCAAGTCCAAGGGTACAGCTGCAGTAGTTGAATGGGTACGTTACTTTATTTTTAAAATGTTACTTTATTTTGAGAAATGTAAGACATGTCCATGGAGTAGAGGTAGATATGTCTAAAGAGCTGCAAGTCAGGTGTGTGTGTGCGTGCAGTGCAATGTCTTATGATGTTTATGTGAGTTATGAGGAGTGAATGTGTGCAAAGTAAGTATTGTGTGTGTGTATAAGGTTTTGATGACCTGAGGATAAAAACTAATGGCTGATGATATACTCTTAGATATGTCCACGTGGTCACACTGTTTGGAGATGGTCTTCCCAGCCCACATTGAAATATGGGATGCATGCAGGAGACTTCCTTCTGTCAACAAATATACTGTTGTCAGGGAATAATTTCACAAAGGTGGCATTACTATTCAAATTTATGAACATCAAAATTGTGAACAGGACCACTTTCCACCGACTCCAGGACCACTACTGTGTTGACACCATTAAAGACTTCTGGGAGACACAGAAAAAAACTTATTGAACAGCTACAGTCAAATGACAGTGTAGTGGGCCTGGGTAAGTATTTGTTTAAAAAAAAAAAGCATGACGTGCTGGCCCCGACAGCTCTTAATAATTGAATCGCAAAAGCTGCACTTGTATATTTACATTTGTCTTTCTAATGTGCCTGCAGGTGATGGGCGGATGGACAGCCCAGGGTTTTTTCCCAGTATTGCACATATTCCATAATGGAAAATGAAAACAAACAAATAATAGCTATTGAAAATATAGACAAGAGGGAGACAAACAGAAACTCTGTAGCCATGGAGAAGGAGGGCTTCCTGCGAACAGTTGCGGTCCTTTGTCAGGAGGTAAAATTGACAGATCTGCACGGATGCCAGTCCTCAAATTTCAGTACTCTTCCGTAAGTTGTACTCCAGTGTACTACAAATTTATTTTTTAGTAAATTGAAACTCATATAATGCAATTATATAAATGAGAAATATATTGTTTTAAAATTGTGTCTTGTTCATTATTCTTCTATAGATCCAAAGACGGGCAAACTGAAAGATAAGGGCATTCACCACTCCCTTGATGTCTGGCATGGCTCCAAAAATCTTTCAAGAAGACTGACTACGGTATGTTTGTGCTTTGTCTTTTCAGGCCTTAAACTGTGATGTTTTATGATCACTAATTTATAAAAATACACCTTTAAAAATATGCATTTCACAGGTAGGCCAGCAGAAGGGGTGCTCCATTATCCATGAGTGGTGCAGGGACATATGTAACCATTTTTGGCACTGCTGTATGAAGGCTCGGGATTATAATGAATTCTTTGTAAGTACAAAAATTACAAAATACAAAATTAGCAGCAGTCAGGTAGCTTATTTTTTGATATTTGCTGATTTGTGCAATGCATTCACATGCTACAAGGATGTATATCTGTGCATTTATGTACTTTTCAGGACATGTGGGCTGGCCTGCTCCATCATGTCACTGGGGTGCACTCGTGGGCTCTTGGTTTCTGCCATCATGGTCCTTTAGTGGAACAAAGGGAGAAGCACTTGATCGATCCTAATTCAGTTGCTCATCAGAGGCTGTCTGAAGTGGTTTTGGATGCACGATGGCTCAAGAATATTCCCAAATATTTGCATTTCAGGTGTGTTGCAGTCAGAACACATCAGATCCAGAAATTATAGAAAAGATTTTGTATTGTGGACCGCAGCGTCAGTAGTCTAGGCCGTCTTCTTATGGCATTTGTGTACCATCCAGTCGGCCCTCCGTAACTGGTTTTACTGACCAGCACTCCTTGGGTGTATTCAATTTTGTCACTCTGCACCTGTTTGCATCCATGACAATCTGTCATCTTTCCCCTAGATCAACGGGTGACCTTGAGTCCTTCCACAATCATATTCTCATGTATGCGAGCAAGAGGTTCAGCTTTTCCAAAGCTGGGTACAGTGCACACATTCATCTCGCCGCACCTGATTACAATCACCACACCAACCGGGAAGCAAGGAAAAAGAAAGATGGGTCTCTTCGCAGGGATTAAAGTTCTCCGTCGCTACGACGGATTTCCGTTTATTGCAGCGAGTCTATGACGGATTTCCGTCAATTGCAGGGTTCCCGTCTGTCCTTAATGTCTTAAATTCACTTTTCATAATTTTAAGGTCGTAAATAGCCTTTCCTTTATAAAATAGTGTCAAATTTAGTTTGAATAGGTCTTAAATTAAGGAAAGACGGAGGTGTATTCACCCTGCTGATGGGGGTGTGATAAAGCCTGGAGTGGAGCAAATGCACGTTCCTCTCTCCACTCTAAGCATGCTGTAATCACTTCGCTCATAGTCCGCTCCGGGTTTTTTAATTCCCGCTCACGAAAAAACTGCTCCGTGTTCACTCAATTAAGCTTAGTTTTGGAGAAGTGAATGTCAGGCTACAGTTGAACGCTGAGGTACACAACTATATTTCAGTTAACGTTACAATGGACACACTTATAATGCAGGAAGGCTCCGATGTATCGGAGATCGATAAAAATGTAAAAAATAAATGGAGATGGGCTTGGCTTAGCGAAATGGGGGAGAATGGCAAGCCTTTTAGTTCGTGGGCTAAAAAAAATCAAACAGCCAGGTACGTGTCTTTGCACAATATGTCACAGGAGGCTTCAATATGGCAATAATGGCAAAAAAGTGCTAGCTCGCCATCAATCAGAAGCTTGTCACAATGCTGCCGTTCGTGCTCTACAGTACACATGCTCCCTGCCTGGTGCGACAAGTACCACAACGGAGGTTCATGCATCTATGGCCGACCGTGTGTGCGATCTAAAAGTGCGCATATGTTCTTTCATAGCGGAGCATGACCTGTCGTTCACAGTCTCACAACCGCTAGTTAATTTAATGCAAGCAGTTGTCAAAGACAAGAGTGCACTTTCAAGATTGTCTGTGTCTAATGCACACGCCTCCTACTTGTGCACACATGGCATTGCTGTTCATTGGAAAAACGAATTGTCAACTAAGCTGAAAACGAAGATGTTTTCTTTAAATGTAGATGAGTCAACAGATGGAAACATGGACAGGATTCTGAATGTTCTTGTTCGATACTTTGATGAGGATATGGGTAAAGTGGCAACCCAGCATCTGGCCTCAAGGAAAATGAATATTGCAGATGCCTCAACAATCACACACACATTGACAGATATTCTCCAGTCATATAGCCTGAACTGGAATCAGGTTGTTGGTATACTGTTGGATAACTGCAATGTAATGAGAGGGAAAAAGTCTGGAGTAGAGACACTAGTCAGGAAAGAAAATCCATCACTCCTGGACATTCAATTCAATTCAATTCAATTCAAATTTATTTGTATAGCGCTTTTCACAATACACATTGTCTCAAAGCAGCTTTACAGAAATTGCATTTCGGAAATGTACATAGAAAAATACAGTTAGTTAATCAAGTATTAATTTATGGCATAACATATCGCCGGCTTTGAGTCGTCTCTTCACAGGCGTCGAGTCGTCTCTTCACAGGCGTTGGGGCATCTGAAGTCTCCGTGAGAGGCTGGATACAAACTGGAGCTGACGAACGCTATTTACCTCGGGACTAGCGTCCCGAGATAACAGCAGAAAGGCAGATGGGAAATAATTAGCATAGCTGATGTTCATAATGTTAATGCATTCGAACTGATTCAGCAGCATCAAAGGTTAAGCATTAAGTGAATGCTTGGTTAAAGAGATGCGTCTTTAATCTAGTTTTAAACTGGGACAGCGAGTCTGAGTCTCGTACAATATCAGGAAGGCTATTCCAGAGTTTAGGAGCTAAATGCGAGAACGCCCTCCCTCCTTTAGTGGATTTAGATATCCTAGGAATGACCAGAAGCCTCAAATTTAGTGATCTTAAAGAGCGCGATGGATTGTATGGCGATAGAAGGTCTGTTAAATACGCAGGAGCTAAACCATTTAGGGCTTTATAGGTCAGTAGGAATACTTTGTAATTGATACGTAACTTAATAGGTAACCAGTGTAGAGATGATAAAATAGGAGTTATATGATCATATTTTCTTGATCTAGTAAGAACTCTAGCAGCTGCATTTTGCACTAACTGTAGCTTGTTGATTGAGGATGCAGGACAGCCAGCTAATAAAGCATTACAGTAATCTAGTCTCGACATCAGCGGAGACACTGTCCATATGGTCTCAAATGCAGCCAAGCCCCTTTTAAATCCTTTCCAGGGATTTGTGGAACAATTTTGCTCTGATGTATACTATGACATTGAAAAATCACCCAAACAGAAAGAAGTTTTTTCTGAGTTTCAGTCCTTACTTCATTTGGCGAATAAGAGCCTAATCCGTCCCATCAGCAGCAGGTTCCTGCAAATGCTAGATGTGTGCAACAGAATACGGGAGCTTATGGATCCATTGATTGTGCACTTCTACAGCGTCCTGTCTCCTCATGATCAACACAAACACAGGTACATGGCAATAGCATTCTCTTTTTTAATTATTTAATTTCTGTACTAGTAGGCCCAGTTTGCAAGATCTCATTAGCCCTTGAGCGTTAAAGAAAAAAAGGAATGGATTTTTTTTCTTTCTTTGGGGCGATAATCAAACAAACGATATATATAGAATATCTGGCAAAAGTTTGTGTATTTTAGCAATTCAAATTAAAAGGGGGAAAATAATATATTTAGTATACATAACTATATATATATGCATGATTATACTTTTCAGAGGGCTGGCATTTCTGTATTTAAAATGCTTTTTTTTTTATTGATTTCATGTAATATTCTAATTTTCTGAGATTTTGAATTTGTGGTTTTCATAAGCTGTAAGCCATAATCAATAAAATTATAACTTTTGCACGATATTCTCATTTTTCGAGATTCACTTGTGTGTGTGTGTATATATATATATATATATATATATATATATATATATATATATATATATATATATATATATATTAGTAAAACATATTTTAAATAATATTTAAAAATCCAGACATTTAGTGGAATTTTTTTAACATAAATCTAAACCGAGTGGTGGAGATGGCTCAAAGTCAATGATCAATCAGGTTATATCAAGTTATAGATATACAGTAGTGACTCAAAGGGTTAAATATGTTAGAACAAAGATTGAAGCTCGGCTTCATTACAGATGCAATCAAATTATTAAATAACCTTCATACGAGGGATGGAAAGTGCCTTGACCTCTAAACACAAAAATTATATCATCATGACAAATGAAGTATTGGCAATTAGAAATAGCAATGTCTGTTTTCTCTCCTTAATCCTTGTGTATATGTTTTTTTGTGATGCAGATGGCTCCTAAACCAGCTTCTTGATAAGCATGCAGTTACATCTGATGAGAAGGCCAGGATAATTTTTCTGCAACAGCAAATGGCAAAATCTGCGAAGATCGGAAGTGATGTCAACAAAAATCGGAAGACGCGCATCTGTCTGCTTTTTTCAGAGTTTGACAAGCTCACAACCATGATTGATTTATACCGAGGTATGTTCACTTTTTATTCACTTTAAGTGGTAAGAAAAGTACAGAGATTTCTTATGTATTGAAATCCCTTTATTGGTATATTTATTATATGCTTATTTTTCCTGGAATCCTGGAATGGAATCTAAGTTAACCATAAATGCAGTTTTTAGATCACTGTTAATCAGATCACTTTGGTTAATTATACTACTACTACTACTAAACTTTATTTAAACAGCACATTTCAAAACAAAGTAAAATAATACAGATGAAACTAAACAACAATAAAGCTAAAAAATATATAAAGGGTTGTACAGTAATATTCCAGGAAGAGTATGTTACATTGCTATGAATGTGATAATGAATAAATGGATAAAATATTCAGACACATTTCTAATCAGGTTCTATTGTGATTTTCAGGTGTACTTCCAACTTTCCAGGTGTTCCTGAAGAAGTTGCAGAATGAAAAGCCCATGATTCATGTCTTACATGCTGAAATGCTGCTACTGGTTAGGGAACTTCTCTCCAAATTTATGAAGCCTGAAACTATCCCCTTGAGTGCAAAGGGCTTGTTGAAGCTTAATGTTCACAAGAAAGACCTGCAGTACACTGACAAAAGGTTGTCTGTGGGGAGGTTCAGTTTCTTTGCCTTAAACAAGGCTAGAGTGGAAAAGAAGCCCTGGGTGCAGAAGGTCTACAGCTCTCTCAGAGAAGGCTACATAAAGGCAGCAACATTCCTCCTGAAAAACCTTCCCCTCAACAACAACATCATCACCTCTTTATCTGTGCTGACGCCATCATTGATTCTCCACGAATCAGTCCGAGGTGCATTCAACACATTGGCCAAGGCCTTGCCAAATGTTGTGAAGTCTGAGGAGTTGGGTCAACTGGATGAAGAGGTGCGCGCCTACCAGATTGATACAGATCTAGGAGCACTGGCCAAATGTTTTGAGGAGAACATTGCACGAATCGATGTTGACTGGTGGAGTAAGATCTTTGCAATGAAGATGCCAGGAGGAGAAATGAGATTCCCCATCTTAGGGAAGTTGGTAAAGGCTCTTCTATCATTGTTCACTGGCCCTCTTGTCGAAGGATCATTTAACATCATGGATGACATAATTGAGAAAGACAGGGTTAGGCTGAACATTGAGACTTATGAAGGTTTAGCCATTATCAAGTCCCACATGAAGGTAATTGGCAAAACTGCATCCAAAATGCAAATTACCCCTGCATTGAGGAGATCGTGCCTGTCTTCTTACGGGACATACCAAAATCAATTGAAGAAAAAGAAGGAGAACCTTGACAAGCAAAAGGAAAGGAAACTGAGGGAAGCTGTGAAGGTCCTCTCAGCAGTTAGGGTTAAAAAAGTAAAGAAAGGTTCCACCTCTTCTATTTGTGCTACAGCCTCCACCTCCTCCATCCCTGGAGTTAAAGGCAAAACTGCTGCTGCTACAGCCTCCACCTCCTCGCCCCTGGACTTAAACGCACTGCTGCTACAGCCTTCACCCCCGGACTTAAACGCACTGCTGCTACAGCCTCCACCTCCTCCATCCCTGGAGTTAAAAGCAAAACTGCTGCTGCTACAGCCTCTACCTCCTCCACCTCCGGACTTAAACGCACTGCTGCTACAGCCTCCACCTCCTCCATCCCTGGAGTTAAAAGCAAAACTGCTGCTGCTACAGCCTCTACCTCCTCCACCCCTGGACTTAAACACACTGCTGCTACAGCCTCCACCTCCTCCACCCCTGGACTTAAACACACTGCTGCTACAGCCTCCACCTCCTCCACCCCTGGACTTAAACGCACTGCTGCTACAGCCTCCACCTCCTCCATACCTGGAGTTAAAAGCAAAACTGCTGCTGCTACAGCCTCTACCCCCTCCACCCCTGGACTTAAACACACTGCTGCTACAGCCTCCACCTCCTCCACCCCTGGACTTAAACACACTGCTGCTACAGCCTCCACCTCCTCCACCCCTGGACTTAAACACACTGCTGCTACAGCCTCCACCTCCTCCATCCCTGGAGTTAAAAGCAAAACTGCTGCTGCTACAGCCTCTACCTCCTCCACCCCTGGACTTAAACACACTGCTGCTACAGCCTCCACCTCCTCCACCCCTGGACTTAAACACACTGCTGCTACAGCCTCCACCTCCTCCACCCCTGGACTTAAACACACTGCTGCTACAGCCTCCACCTCCTCCATCCCTGGAGTTAAAAGCAAAACTGCTGCTGCTACAGCCTCTACCTCCTCCACCCATGGACTTAAACACACTGCTGCTACAGCCTCCACCTCCTCCACCTCCGGACTTAAACGCACTGCTGCTACAGCCTCCACCTCCTCCACCCCTGGACTTAAACACACTGCTGCTACAGCCTCCACCTCCTCCATCCCTGGAGTTAAAGGCAAAACTGCTTCTGCAACAGCCTCCACCTCCTCCACCCCTGGACTTAAACGCACTGCTGCTACAGCCTCCAACTCCGGACTTAAACGCACTGCTGCTACAGCCTCCACCTCCTCCATCCCTGGAGTTAAAGGCAAAACTGCTTTTGCTACAGCCTCCACCTCCTCCATCCCTGGAGTTAAAGGCAAAACTGCTTCTGCTACAGCCTCCACCTCCTCCACACCTGGACTTAAAGGCAAAACTGCTGCTACAGCCTCCACCTCTCCTGGAGCAACTCCTGCACATGTAGCTAGTCAAACACTGAAACGGGTGTCAGGTGTAGCCAAGCTTCAGGAATATGGTTTCACAGCCAAAAGGCAGAAAAAGTGAAAAGCACTCTAGAGACGTTAGCACAAGAATAGCACTTTAATGGTGGTGCTGTTACTTTTTCTTTTCTTCTTTCTGTTAATTAAGAGTTTCACAAAACATTGTTTGGTCTTATAAGATAAATAAAAACATGCACTGAAAAGTTATGTAGATGGTTGATTATTTGTCATGCTAAGTAATTTTTTTTCATAGATTAAAATAGCTTTTAAAATTCGTAAACTGGCAATATTAAAGCGGTTTAAAACCTCTCCCCTTAAAACGCTATTGGTCTCGACTATTTATAATACTAAATAAAGTTAAAGGAATAAGACTTGGCCTGAAAAAAAATTTCAGTCAGAAGAATTTTTTTCACTTTAATCCCTGTCTTCAGTAAGTATTCTATACATGGTGATAGGATGGATCACAATCGTAGGGTTATTGACAGTGCAGACTAACTGGGATCAGTCAGTTACAAAGTTCAGTACCTTTGGCTATTGGTTAAAACATATGTGCTATGCCTTCATCACACACAACTGTAACCACTTTAAAACAAATGTGTATTTGCATAGGCCATAAATGGCTCAAGGGTTATCTGTGCCTTTTGAGGTCATGAGGGGGAATGTCAGTGAGAAAGTATGGTTGTAAACTTTGCAATCCTTTTAAGGTTCACGAAGCTGTACAACAAAAGATCTCGCAGGTGGCGCTTGCACACTTTGAAGGTAAAGAAGGAGTACCGTTACATCCCTGAGCTCCAAGGAAACATTTTGCAGAAGAAGTTGACAGCTGATGGAGGGGTGCCCCTTGTGAAAAAAAAAAGACCTGGTGACCCGAGACTACTTGGACTCCTCACTGATGTGATTGCTCCTTCAACCGAGGAACTGCTGATGACGGAGCAGAGTAGAGGAATAGGTAAGACATGGATAGGCTATTTAGGCCACATATGTCCTAACAGTTTGTTGTTGTACATGTTATATAAGAAATTAGACTGCCATTGGTCTATGGTTACAGTAGCTGGTCATAACCCTTTCATAATGTGTTGTTTGTTTCCACAGGTCACTCTGCAACACATCAATGAAAGTAAAAAATTAAATAGGAAGAGGACCAATAAGAAGAAAAAAAGAAAGAATTCAAAGTGCCTTGTGTTTTTTCAACATTGTGTTGCAACTAGGCTACAGTCCTAATTTAGAATCCAGATAGCCTAAAAATAACTTTTATGACCACAATTTTTTTTTTCAAAATACTTTTATTTTTTGAAATGTATTGTAAAAAAACAGTGAACATAAAAAGGAACCATTACAATTATGTATAAATAAAAAATTTAAATCAGAAAATTAAAAAGTATTTACATTATTCAATATACACACTATTTACACCCTAGTTGGAATGTAACCCGTGTATTGCCCGTGTGGGTCTGGGTAGCGGTCCCTAATCCTCCATACACAGCAACTTGGGATCACCACCCTGTGTCCCTGGCCAAGTGCCCCATACTGCCACACCACAAACTGCCGGTAGGCAGCATAACGAAATTGTTTCAAGCTCTCACCGGGGTCTGGAAGGTCCTGGGTAGCCCTGACATCATTCCAGATCCTCCGGGAAAGCCTTAGCACCCCTTCATCAATTATGTAAAGGTCCATGTGAGGCAGATTTGAGATACAATACTCTGGAGGCTGCCCACAGCACTTCCGCTCCAGGTCAGTTGGCATCTCCCTGCAGGCCTCGCAGACACACCAGTGAGGCGGTCCAGCTACAGGAGGGGGAGCGGCAGCAGGGTTGCCCTCAGATGATGGAAGAAGGTCGAAAATTAGACTTGCATCCCTAGCCAGACAGCGCTGTAGTAGCTGACGACATTCGTTGACGACATTCGTTCAGGTTCATATGCTGAATTCTGTCCTGTAAAGAGTAAAAATTAATTAAAATTACAACATTCACTCAAGACATATTTATACATCACCATGTAATGTGGGATTTGATAACCAAGATTTTTAAGACATGTTAAAATTTGATGCAAAAGTTCAGGTAAGCTAACATACTTGCTGGACTGCCAGTCGTCTTTCCCGCATCAGCTGGACACGCTCAACATCAGCTGTGGTAGGCTGTAGCTCTTGGGAAGCAGCCCGAGCACGACCTCTCCCTCTCCCTCTTCCTCTCCCTTGTACAGAACTGTTCAAGGTAAATAAATGATAATAGGCAACGTTCTGACAACTTTCTAGAAACCATTTACTATTCTGTTAGCTGGGAGAAAAGCTAGAAGCTAGCTATGTAGTTGATAACATAATGTTCATGCATACAAAGTAAAAAAAATGGAAACATTTTCTGCATTAACCTATTTTAAAATAAACAATATTGAAAGTGTAAGTAACGGATATTACATTTCCTTGGTTATAAATTTATCTTAGAAAAACAACTATAATGACTTACCCAGCAGAATGAGCCATCATTGAGGTAGACCGTCAATCTGAATATAGAGTGTTTTTGCCGCTTTAAGAAATGCGCGTGCATGATAGTTTTTTTTTCCGGGAGGGAGGGGCGAACTAACTTGGTTTGTTTGGGATCTCGCTTCAAACACAAACATAAGGTGAAGTCACCCACAATCGCTGATACAACCTTTAATACATTCATATATTTATATTATCCACAAAACAGATTAAAAGTAATAAAAAAAAAATAATAATAAAAAATTAAATAAAAACTCGAACACTCATAAATTAAATACAAAACCACTCTGATCATCAGCTTCACATATAAATCCATCAATTCCCCACACATGAAAAAAAGAATTAACATCATTTATGAGGCTGAAATACGCATATTCCATCATTAATCTCTTCTTTATAAAACCTCTCATCATCAAAACAATGTCCACGCTTTCCCTCCCTTCCACCTTATTTCTTCTTGTACACCAAATTGCCAGCTTTGCAGCACCAAACAAGAAGTTTAATAAAACCACTTTGTATTTATATTTTGTTGTGTATTTGGGACCAAAAATAAACAATTCTTGATTAAACTTTCCCATAAGCTGCAAACTCCAGCTTTCCATTAAACCCAAAATTTGTTCTAAACGTGGACACTCAATAAAAAGATGAAAAACAGTTTCAGGCACCCCACAAAAAGGACAACCCTCATCATCTAAGACATTAAGGAGTGCTTTATGTCGGTTCGTAGCTAAAATCCCATGCACAATTCTCCACTGAAGATCACCCACCCTCTTCTCAATGGGTCTTTTGTACAGGGACTGCCAGCTACCTTTTGGGGAAGAGCCTGAATCAAACACCATTGCCCATTTAGTGTCTCTTACATCCTTAAGATGTTGGAAATGTATAGTTTTTACACAAGCTCTGTAAAGTGTTTGTCTGCTCAAATTACTAAAAACATTCAGTTCTGGTGTATCCATAGAAAGCAACTTTCTGCCATCTTCCTGCTAGTCTTCTTTTTTTATGGAAACATGCAGTTCAGGAAAATGGGCATTACCTCTATCATAACAGTTTTCCACAGGGTAAACTTTCATGGTATCCCTTATAGGAACAGGGAGGGCCTCCTCAAGATCCTCCAACATCTTCTTGATAAGCCGTTCAGACCTGAAGCCCACCTTTTGTGCCAGCTCCTCCACTGATATCCAGCTCAGTCCCCTGCGTAGGTGGCATATTTTGGAGACTCCTGCTTTCAACATTGCCGACCTTACAGTGGCAGAGCTCAGCAACTCAACAGAGATAAAAGGATTGAAAAACAAAGGCTCTTCATATATCCACTGATTGGATCCTTCCCATTCTCTTGAACATGATAGAGTCTGCCAAGCTTGCAACACACTCTGGTAAAAACCAGCCAATCCTTCCAATGCTAGTCCATCAAAGGACATGACAAACCATTGCTTATCCAACCCCATTCTTCTGTTTTTTTGCAGCAAAGCACATGCTACGTCCATCCACTGCTGATGCTGATGATATAAAAGACGCTGTGCCACTTGCAAACGGAAAACAGCAATCCTTTACCAAATGTCAATTAATCCTTGTCCTCCCTCATGAACTGGAAGGTATAAGACAGCAGCTTTTAGCCAGTGTTGTCCTGACCAAAATAATTTAACAAGAGTCTTTTGAATATCTTCAATTATGTTTTTTGGAGGATCCAAAACCATCAACTTATGCCAAAGGGTGGAAGCTATTAGATTGTTGGCTATCAGGACTCTTCCCCTGTAGGATAACTGGGGTAGCAGCCATTGCAATTTAGACAACTTTTCAAGCACTCCCTCTACTAGCCCCTCCCAATTCTTCATCCTACATTCATCTTTACCAAGATAAACTCCTAAAAATTTGAAACCATACTTTCCCCACTTCACATTTCCTGGTAATTCAGGCAAAGGGCTTCCTTCAGAACCACACCATAACTCCTCTGTTTTTTGCCAATTTAGTTTGGCTGATGATGCTCCTTCATAAATATTTAGAGCTTCCTTTATAACTTGAACATCATGCGTATTTATAACCATTACAGTTATATCGTCTGCATAAGCAGAGAGTTTAATAGTTTCAGCTTCTGGCTTATTACTTACTAGAATACCCGTCAATTTACTTCTTAATAAACAAAGTAGAGGCTCTATTGCCAAAGTATATAACTGACCCGACATAGGGCACCCTTGCCTTATCCCTCTATTCATTTGAATTGGTACACTTAAACCTCCTCCTATTTTAACCATACTTACAGCATCAGCATATAATATTCTTATCAATATCCACGATAAAAAATGTTCTCCAAACCCATAACACTTAAGAACCTTGAAAAGATAGTGATGATCTACACAATCAAAAGCTTTCTCCTGATCAAGAGAAAGCAGACCAAAATCAACATTATATATTCCAGCATAATCCATAATATCTCTCATTAAAAACAAATTATCATAAATAGACCTTTTTGGTACACAATATGTTTGGTCTTTTTGTACTAAAACATCAAGAACACCTTTAAGTCTGTTTGCCAAACACTTTGATAATATTTTATAATCGGAACATAAAACAGCTACTGGTCTCCAGTTCTTTAGCAGACAAAGATCTCCCTTCTTTGGGATCAGAGAGAGCACTGCTCGTTGACAACTTTTAGGTAGAGCCTCAGCTTTATAGCTTTCTTGTACATCTTTAAAAAAGTATTTTCCGATTATTCCCCAAAAAGTTTTATAAAATTCTGCTGGTAATCCATCGATCCCTGGTGCACGACTAGATGAAAGTTGATTCACTGCTTTTGTAACTTCCTCAAAAGTCAGATCAGAGTCCAAGTTCTTTACATTTTCTTCATCCAGGACAGGCAAGTTGTTAAAAAGTTCATCAGCGTCAAAATTTCCTGTGCACTCTTTAGCATATAAGTCCACATAGAAATCAACAGCAAGTCTCCTCATTT